>NC_092397.1:20075629-20086140 GCF_030028105.1 Mobula birostris
CAGGCAGCGTCTAAGGAAAAGAGTACGATCGACGTTTCGGGCGAACCATGTTCCGGCAGAATTTTTTGTGTGTTGTTTGGATTTCCTGCATCTGCAGTTTTTTTTTTCTTTCTCTTGTTTGTGATTTACATCAGAGATTGGCATTTGATTAAACTGTTTGTTCAAGCGACTGTGAAAGTTAGTCAGAGATATAACAGTATCCCTGGAGACTGATCCTCTGTATAAAGGGCCGATTTGAATGTCTCAGTTCAAAGTGACTGCCGGAGTAGTGAATTCAGGAGCATCAGAAATTACAGCTTCTCTCTGAAATGTTGGATCCAGTCATCTGGCGGATAGAAGCTGTTTATTATCCTTTTATTTCAGCCTTTGGTATTCCCGGTAAGCAGCAGTGTCAGCTGCCATTGGTGGGAGTTGAAGTTTAATTCCAATGTTGTGATTGGAACTGAACGGGTCCGACAGTGTTCTACCAGCCGTTATTGATCAAAATGGGATGTTTGGGTCTCTGTGCTTTCAGACCTGTAGCAGCTGCACTGCATTTGCAAATATTGTGTTTATATGGGGGATTATACCAATTGATTGTCTGTATTTGTATGTGAGCGATTTTCTGAGTTAGATGCAACAATCAATCTAGCTATGGACTGGTGGCAACACTGTAACAAATGTGAGGAGTTCCGTGTTGTAACACGAAACTCTGGTGGATTTTTGATAAATGTCTGTGATATGACTAAATATAAAGCAGTTCATGGACAACGCAATGAACTCGTTGCTGAGCCAATCAGCACAACCGACGTGGTTCTTCATAGTTATCAATGCTGTGAAATGTATTCAATTATATCTAGTTCTGTCACTGTTACAGACATCTGATAACGGCACGGAGTTTGCTGCTGGACGTTCAATTACTCTCCACTGCTTCCCTGTGTTGGATTCAGTGGGGGTTGTCGTGTCTGTCTGTGAGGTTGTGTCAGACTGCGCTGTATCTGTTGGAATCTGTCAATGTTCTGCTGTAAAGTCAGTGAAGTGGTAAATGCTGGAATAGGAAACAAACTCGGGGAATGCTGGAATTACTAAACCCCAAGCAGCTTGTATGGAAAGAGAAACCAGTTGACACTCGTGTCAGGGGTCGCTCTGAGAACAGTTCTGTTGGGAGATACTTTCACTGTTTTTCCACATACTCTGTTTTGTCTGAATGAGTGTTTCCAGCATTTCCTGTTTTTGTTCCGCTCTTCGGCAGTTCTGTCGCTGACAGGGATCGCCATGGAAGTTGATGATTGTCTAATGGAAGAATCCCGCCATCAGCGTCCGGATTTATTCATTTCATTCAGACGAGACACGGGCGTCGCCTGTAGAAGAGTCCATCCAGTCCATCGCAGCGTCCATCCGGTATTGACTCTGAGGAGGTAGTTACCCAGTTTAGGCTGCCCGCTGCCACTTCACATTTCGACCATCAGTATGGAATCCGTATTCAGATCATATTGACTTTATTTTACTATGTTAACCCCGTCTCTATCTCCGCCAGCTCTGCGCCCTCTCTCGACCCTCCCACCGTTAAATGCAACAATAAAGTGGAAATATTACAGGACCCCCTCAACTGCCGCATTGACTTCTGCTCAGTATTTTTACAACTTGCTGTTCCCTGTCTCCCTTCCAGCGAATTTGGTGGCGATTGTGATCCTGTCCCGGGGAAAGTGCGGTCTCTCCAAATGTATCACTCGCTACCTGGTGGGAATGGCAGCGGCCGATCTCCTGGTCGTTATCTCTGATCCGCTGCTGAGGATGACTGCTCTGATTTATTTTCCCCGATCATTCCTGCGAATCACTCCTGTGTGCAGATTCGGTGTATGGTTGGTTGCTGCGAGCACTGTGAGCTCAGTCTGGCTGACTGCCGCTTTCACCGTCGATCGATTTGTGGCTATTTGCTGTGAGAAGCTGAAAACAAAATATTGCACCGAGAGAACGGCGGCTGTGGTTATCGGGACAGTGAGTGTGCTGGCCTGTTTGGAGTCTGTACCCTGGAGCTTTATAGTCGAGCCTGCAGATATAATTGATGGTGTTCCCTGGGACTGTGTTTATACACTGAGCTACAAAAACTCTCCCTCATGGTTGATATTTGTAATATTTCATCGTATTTTAAACCCTTTTGTCCCAATCTTTCTGATGTTGCTGTTCAATATTCTGACTGTCCGGCGGATTTTAGCGGCCAGTCGAGCCCGCAGGAGGCTCCGGGGACAAAAGAGTAGAGAGAATGACAAGGACCGGGAGATGGAGAACCGACGCAAATCCATCGTTTTGCTCTTCAGCATAACCGCTAGTTTCATATTGTTGTGGGGACCATACGTTGTATTTTTTATCTATAGACGGAGTGTTGTTGCTTCTGTCATTGATGCCCTTTACATCGCAGTCCGCACATCGGAAATGTTGCAGATTCTCAGTTCCTGTACCAACACGTGTATTTACACCCTGACTCAGAGCAAATTCCGAGAGGAACTAAGGAATGCGGTGAAGTACCCACTGAATCCGATTTTGAAAGTCATGAAACGTTCGAAATAAATGCTATGAAGCATTATAATTCAGCTGCCGTCAAGCTCGCTATTCTATCCCCCAACTTGTGGGTTAAGCGAGACAGTCTGCTGAACAGAGTTACAAAACAAATGTGCCGATGCACAAAATACAGACACACACACACACTCACATAAAGAGAAACACACACACACACACACACACACACACACACACACACACACACACACACACACGCACACACACACACACACACACAATTAGATCCTGAAGATGGGCTCGGCCGAAACGTCGACTGTTTACACTTTTCCACACAAAAAGTGCTGGAGGAACTAACAGTTCAGGCAGCACCTATGGAAAAGAGGAAATTGTCGATGTTTCGCTCCGAGACCCTTCATCAGAGACCTGCCAACTGTTTACTCCTTTCCATTTCTTGTTTGTTGCTTTGGAGTTACAAAACAGCTGTTTCCAGCTGATCCCGACGGCATCACTGGCCTCACCATCCCTGAGATATCCCCTGATGCCTCGCCCTGTTAAATTGAAGCTTGAGGGGAATCTTTTTCCACTGCTTCCCGGTTCTGATAAAACTGCCTGATCTTGGAGTATATTTTCATTAGTATTAACCACGCCACCTTGAACTATCTTCCTGTAAGAGAATGTTAACGTTTGTTAGATTCGAACACAAAGTACCATCAACCGGGAGGCGGGAGCTGGCGGTGGTCAGTTGGGTTCTCACGTTTAACTGCCGTTTATTTCCTGGGGCACATCTCTGTTTTCGTGGATGTTTGCGAAAAACATTTCTGGATGTATACTGTATCCATTTCTTGACATTACATTGCACCTTTGCACCTTTGAACCTTCGCTTGTAACTCCTTGAGAGGTATAGAGATAGAGAAAGTCAGCGCAGGCAGGAGACAGCGCGAGGGTGAGGGCGCGAACGAAACACCGCGAGAAAGAGGGCACGAGGGACAACACGTGAGGGAGAGTGTGCCATGGAGATGACGCTAGAGTGGGTGCGAGGGAGAGTGCATGAGGGAGAGGGTCTGAACGAGGGTGAGCTCAAGGGAGCACGACAGAAGGAGACATCGCGAGGGATAGAGAGAGAGAGAGAGAGAGAGAATGAGACATCACGAGAAACATGGGCCGACGGAGAGCGCACGAGGGAGATGACGTGAGAGTGAGCGTGAGGGAGAGGGCGTGCGGGAGGGACAGAGAAAGAGAGAATGAGCGAGACAGAGAGATAGTGAAGCGAATGAGACATCGTAAAGGAGACAGGGAGAGAGAGAGAGATCAGGCTCCGTGACATTGCCGGATCTGTGGTTCCCTTCCAGCACTATGATAATCAGTGGATGATATGTATTATTTTGAATGTTGTGCTGCTACTACTGCAGACATTTGTTTTACTTTCTGTATTAAAATCTTATGACGTCCAACAATGTATTTTGTTTCAACACGTGTGCAGGCTCCTCTGTTTGCTAATGTGTATATCAATACCCTGAGCTGAATCCAAAAAAAGACGAATGAAAGAATTTTAAAACAATTTTCACTACAAAGAGGTTATTAGATTATGAGAACACTCAGCCCTCTTTCATTAAAACCACACACTAACACTGATAGAAGCACATAATTATAACAAATAGTTACAGCAGTGCAAAACAATGCCATAATTTGATAAAGAACAGACCATGGACACGGTAAAAATAAGCCTGAAGTCTCGATCGACTCCCGAGTCCCCGATAGCAGGCGGCAAAAGGGAGAAACTCCCTGCCATAAACATCCGAGGCACGGACAACTGCCGATGCCTTGGAAGTGTATGGCAGGGAGTTTCTCCCATTTCACCGACCACAGCCGACACCGAGTCCGTCCATCCGAAAACTTCGAACGTCCGACCAGCCTGTCCAATACAGCCTCCCGAGCGCCATCCTCTGCCGAGCGCCTTCGACCTAGCCCCGGCCGCCGAAACAAGCAAAGCCGAGGATTCGGGGCCTTCTGCTCCAGAGATTCTGGTTAGCACACAGTAGCAGCGGCAGCGAAGAGGGCACTTCAGAAGCTTCTCCACATGTGCCTGTGTACTCTCAGGCCTTTCTCCATCAAATCAGAATTGTGCACGGCCCCCTACTTGACAGAAAGCTGATATCGTTCACCGGACAGGCCGCGCGCGCTGCATCGCGCCGCTTTCTTCTCCTCCTCCCTCATGGGCATACAGGGTTTGCAGGATATGAATTACTTTCGCCGCGGTGGGGCGTGTGGTGGGGGAGGTGGGGACACAGACAGGAGTATCTGTGGAACTGAGTGAGATTGCTGGATAGTGCGTTATGTCTATTATGCCAAGGACAAGAATGTCTCTGTGAAGGTACCGGCCATTCTGAAAGTGCAGGGTGAGCAGCCAGAGGTAATGGTCCTTATTGGAACGACCAACAGAGAGACAAGGGCCAATAAAGAGAATTTAAGGAGTTGGGCAGAAAGCTAAGAAGTTGGAACTCGGGGGGGGGGGGCAGTGGGGGTGATTTCAGGATTGATTCAGCTGCCACATGGTTGCCAGGTAAGAAATGGTAAATTGGTACAGTTAAATGGGAGGCTGTTGCAGGAGGGAGGGCAGCAGGACCCAGGAACACAGATCATTGGTCTCTCTTCCAGGACAGGTGGGACGGTGTATGCAGGATGGGTTGCTGAAGCGCAACTAATATTCTCACAGGGACGGTTGCTGGAGCCATTCTAATGTTTTTTTTTTTATCAGGCGGCACGTTGAGGTGGAGTTAGGATGCAGAGCTACAGGTCAGCAAGTAGATTTGAGTGGAAGGTAGAGATGAGGTTGAGGAACACCAACAGGAAGTCAATATGACGCCTTGTTATTCCGTACAGTGATAGCGAATGTCATAAGTGTGTTTATTTCAGTGCAGGGTGTAGAACAGTTAAGGCAGATGCACTTAGAGATTGGATTAGTAGATGGCACGATGAGTCAGCCATTACAGAGAAATAGTTGAGAGAAGGGCAGGACTGCAACTAAACATTCCACGATTTATATGATTCAGACTGTCCGGAGGGATCTAAAAGAGTTTGGGGAGCTGTACTGCTGATCAGGCAGAATGTCGCAACGTTGAGGTCATCCCAGAGGCCCATCCATTAAGACAAGGTGGGTAGAACTCATGAATAGGAAAGGTGACATCTCTGTGACGGATAATATTGTAGAGTTTCCAATAGCCAGAAAGCGAGAGGAACAGATATGTCGGCAGGTTATGGACTGATGTAAAAAACAATAGAGCACTTTAGGGGGTAATGACAGGGTCTACCTTTGCTCCTGAAGCTTGTATGGGGCAATATTTGTTAGTTGTGTTCAGGAAGATTACCAGAAACAGTATGTAGATGTTTCAACGGGGAGGGGGAGGTGTTAGACTTAGTCTTGGGAAATTAGCCCAGTGAGGTGTTTGGAATTTCATTGGGAAAGATTTACGGATTATAATTCTAAAGGTTTTCAGATAGTTCTTAATAAGGATAAGTCTGGACCTACAGGTGAGGGAATGTAAATTTGTGGAAGTCAAATTACGCAGAATTGGCCAGCAATCATCGAGAGCAGTCATGGAGCCGATGTTACTAATTAAGTCTATGTCTGACATGTGAGAGTCACTTACAGTCCAGCCGGTCAGAATTCCGGAGTTCCTTACCCTGTGATGAAGGTGGAGAAGGAAGGGGATGTTCAGGAATTTAGGATTATGAGAGGTATTATATTTGTTTAAAAATGATAGAGGAGACATATGTAACGTTTCGGAAGGTTTAATTGGAAAGGGATGCTCTCTGGCATTTTGATAGAAAGGAAAAGGTGTTGTTGTGTGGAAGAAATTTTGTTACAATCTAGTTACTAAGGGGTTAAAGAGTTTATTTATTTATTTATTTATTTATTTATTTGTTTGTTTGTTTGTTTGTTTGTTTGTTTATTACAGCAGCCTTAAACTGCTCCTGGAGGGGACTGCTGAACGACTAAACTCCATGAAAAGGAGTAATCAAAGCATAATCACGTGATATTCTGTTTCTTCTTTAATTGTACTGTGTAATTGTTCTTGCTTCAAGGCTGCAGGCAGAAGTAGCCTTCGAATAGATAAGGAAATAATAACCTAATTATACACTTTTCTATACTCTGCTAACACCAGATTATTGAGCGAAGCAATTATCTGCTTGCATGTTGAATTTCACAAACGTGCTTGGAAGCTTTTGATAACATACACTATATCTATATAACGAGAAAAGTCTGTGTACACAGGCAGAGTCTCAAGAACTCTGCTTTAAGAGGTTGAGCTCTCCATGATACGTATCATGTTATAATAAAGACTTGCAATAGCGAACTCCATTCGTGTCCGAGTAATACCTTTTCCACAACAATCTGGCAACGAGGGATGGAATCCTCATAGTGCTCTACCACCCTTCAAGGTAGCAGGGAATTAGTGGAACGAGCAACTTAGCAGGATTAAAAAAAAAAAAAAAGAACTCGAGCAGAAAGCGGGGACTATCCAATTTAGGAAAGGCACCGGCGTCCCAGCTGTAAGGGGGAACTGCCGTAATGTTTCTGACGCCGCAGCTGAAAGAGGGGTGGACAGTAGAGGCCCTAGCTGAAAGGGGGACTGAAAAGTAAGAAAGGGTAGCTACCGAGCTGAGGATAACGGAAAGAAGGGAGCGCTGACGAAACTCTGGCACCAGTGAGCGCTGTACATAGATGACGAGAAACGCGCGGCGTAGCTGCGCTCTTTTGCAGACAATGGGAAATTCTAGCAGTCGAGCAGCTCCTGCTGCTCCTGCAACCCCGTCCCGATGAGCAGGACCGAAAGGGGCCTTGAAAGTAAGTAAGGGAACGGAGAAGCGAATGAGAACTGTGACGAAGACTTGACGGAAGTTAGGAGACACTCTGGTGCTCCGGAAAACCGGGGACGTCCGATATGCAGTAACTTTTAGCACTGATCTCTACGGCTGGTCACAAGGAGAGTGACCGTACGGGGGAAGTTTTTAAATTCCATTAATACGAGCCTGGTGGGAAGAAGTGGCGAACGGAAGTGGAAACCCAAATTGGGATTTTGAGTACATGATGGGGTGTTTTGAAAAAATGGATGGATGCAGCAAAAAGACACCGACCTCCGAAGCAAAAAAGAAAGGAGAAGTCTCCCGAAACACCGGGTTCTCCAAAAAATCAGGGCCCAGCGACACCTACTGCTCCGCCACCCTATCCCACCACGCCCGCTCCTGTGCCTCTATATTCCCAGACACCCCAAATGGTGTCCCAGGCCAGCAGGGATTATGCTCTCAACAGGACCGGACGGAGTGATGGACGAGGTAATAGAAATGGTCGCTGCCTGTGTCAGCAGAATAATCGTGTACAAGGACAAGCAGCGCCGCCCACTTCAGTGGAGGAACAACCTCCCGAACCACAAGAGGGGGCAGTGGGGGGAGGTCTGGTAGAAGAAAGATTAGGAAATGTTAGGCGAACTAGAAGCCAAATCCGACATCACTCGCCCTCTCCTGCTACTCCCGATTCTGACCCAGTTCAGCAAGCTCCAAAGATAATGATGGGGGAGATACCAGTATTAAAGCTGTGGACCCCTGCAGAGGTGCGGGCCATGATAGCGGTGGCACCTAACCCAGTAAAAAGACCCGCTAAATTTGTTAATTGGCTGGAACAAATGTGTGAGATTTATAAACCTCCCCCAGGGGATTTGCGAACCCCCCTGAAGTGAGCCTATGGTTGTTCCTGGCCGCGTTGAAGGATACAGTGCAGGACCCATCTGGGGAAAATGTGGATTGACGACGTAATAATCATCATGAGGGCAATGAATCTCTCGCATACTGGTTACAACATAGAGGAAAAGAAGCCATTATGAGAGCAGCGCCGCGGCACGGGGATCTAGAGAAGGTACCAGATGTCTGCAGAGATAGGACGAAGGAGCCTTTGATTTTAGAGTCCAATTCAGGAATATTGGGAGGAGTATGCCGGGGTCCCGTTGGAAGGAAACAAACCACTGGCCATTCAGACCATCCGCAATTGCATTCTGCCACAGCAGGCTCAAACTTTTAAAATGCGAAATTTGAACTGGCAGTCTATGTCCTGGCCTGAGATAGTTACCACACTGGAGAGCGGTAGTGATAGGGGACTCGATAGTTAGAGGTGCAGATAGGAGGTTCTGTGGTCGTGACAGAAAATGCAGGATGGGTTGTCGCCTCCCGGGTGCCAGGGTCAAGGATATTGCTGATCAATTGCATGACATTCTGAAGTGGGAGGGTGATCAGCCAGATGTCGTGGTGCACATCGGTACCAATGATGTAGCAAGGAAGAGTGAGGAGGTCCTGGAGAGTGAGTATAGAGAGTTTGGTAGGAATTTGAAAAGCAGGACCTCGAGGGTGGTAATCTCAGGACTACTACTTGTGCTACATACCAGTGAGGGTAGGAATAGGATGCACTGGAGAATGAACAAGTGGCTGAGGAACTGGTGTATGGGGCAGGGTTTCAGATTTCAGGATAATTGGAACCTCTTCTGGGGCAGGTGGGACCTGTACAAGAGAGACGGATTACACATGAAATAAAGGGTACCAATATCCTTTCAGGGAGGTTTGTTAGTGCTATTCAGGAGGCTTTAAACTAGAGTTACAGGGGGATGGGAACTAGAGTGCCAGAGCTGACAATGTGGCTGGGGTGAAAATAAATGATGTTAAAAGTTTAAGCAAATCCGCTGATAGAAAGGTTGTGAGTGGTGGTAAAAATCTTCTGAGGTGTATATATTTCAATGCTAGGAGTATTGTGGGGAAGGCGGATGAGTTGAGGGCGTGGATTGACACGTGGAATTATGACGTTATAGCAATTAGTGAAACTTGGTTACAGGAGGGGCAGGACTGGCAGCTTAACAGTCCGGGGTTCCGATGTTTCAGATGTGATCGAGGCATAGGAATGAAAGGTGGGGGAATAGCATTGCCTGGTAGGGAAAATATTACAGCAGTGCTCAGGCAGGACAGATTAGAGGGCTTGTCTACTGAGCCCTTATGGGTGGAGCTGAGAAACAGGAAAGGTATGGCCACATTAGTGGGATTGTACTACAGACCACCCAATAGTCAACGAGAATTGGAAGAGCAAATCTGCAGAGAGATAGCAGGCAACTGCAGGAAACATAAAGTTGTGGTGGCAGGGGATTTTAATTTTCCATATATTGATTGGCACTCCAATACTGTTAGGGGTCTAGATGGTTTAGAGTTTGTAAAATGTGTTCAGGAAAGTTTTCTAAATCAATATATAGAGGGACCAACTAGAGGGGATGCAATATTGGATCTCCTGTGAGGAAACGAGTTAGGACAAGTGACAGAAGTCTGTGTAGGGGAGCACTTTGGTTCCGGTGATCATAACACCATTAGATTCAACTTGATCATGGACAAGGATAGATCTGGTCCTAGGGTTGAGGTTCTTAACTGGAAGAAGGCCAAATTTGAAGAAATGAGAAAGGATCTAAAAAGCATGGATTGGGATAGGTTGTTCTCTGGTAAGGATGTGATCGGTAGGTGGGAAGCCTTCAAAGGAGAAATTTTGAGAGTGCAGAATTTCTATGTTCCTGTCAGGATTGAAGGCAAAGTGAATAGGAATAAGGAACCTTGGTTCTCAAGGGATATTGCAACTCTGATAAAAAAAAAAGAAGAGGGTGTTGTATGACATGTATAAGAAGCAGGGAGTAAATAAGGTGATTGAGGAGTATAAGAAGTGCTTGAAAATACTTAAGAAAGAAATCAGGAGGGCTAGAAGAAGACATGAGGTTGCCTTGGCAGTCAAAGTGAAGGATAATCCGAAGAGCTTTTACAGGTATATTCAGAGCAAAAGGATTGTAAGGGATAAAATTGGTTCTCTTGAAGATCAGAGTGGTCGGCTATGCGCGGAACCAAAGGAAAGGGGAGAGATGTTAGATAGGGTTTTTGCGTCTGTATTTACTAAGGTAACTGGCATGAAGTCTATGGAATTACGGGAAACACGTAGTGAG